>NW_026606359.1:0-44648 GCF_029834395.1 Sorex fumeus | reverse complement strand
GAGCTGACCACAGTTGTGTGGATACCCAGTAAAAAGCAGGGCTTAGAGTGTGAACAGACCGCTGAAAACCAGCATTGTGTTACTTGGACATTCATAAGTGGTGTAATGAAAGCCTACCTGGAGTGCAGATTCAGATGAATTCCAGATTGGCAGTGAATGAATGGAACATTCTGTACTGGCGATTCCAATGATTTCTGAAGTCTGATATTGTGGAAAAGAAAATGAAAGGCTGACCAGGTTTGAGTGGATAGACAATTGAACAGCACACTGCGAGTGTGAAAAGGCGGCTGAAAACCAGCATTGGATTACTTGGTCATTCACCAGTGCTGTAATGAAAACCTGCCTGGAGCGGAGAGTCAGATGAATTGCAGAATCGCAGTGAATGAATGGAACAGTCTGTAGTGGAGAGCCCAATGATTTCTGAAGGCTGGTTTGTGTGGAGAGGAAAATGAAGAGCTGACCAATATTGAGTGGATAGCCCATTGAACAGCACTTCTGCGAGTTGAACATGCCTCTGAAAACCAGGATTGAGTTACTTGGACATTCACCAGTGGCGTAACGAAAACCTGCCAGGAGTGGAGGTTCAGGGGAATTCCAGATTCGCAGTGAATGAATGGAACATTCTCTAGTGGTGATTCCAATGATTTCTGAAGGCTGGGTTTTGTGGACACGAAAATGTAGAGCTGAACAGGGTGGAGTGGATAGCCAAATGAACAGCACGTCTCTTTGTATGAACAGGCCACTGAAAACCAGCATTGGCTTACTTGGACATTCACAAGTGGTGTAACGATAACCCGCCGGGAGTTGAGAGTCAGATGAATTTAAGATTCGCAGTGAATGAACGGAACATTCTGTGGAGGAGATACCAATTATTTCTGAAGGTTGGGTTATGAGGACAGGAAAATGTAGAGCTGAATAGGGTTGGGTGGATAGCAAATTGAACAGCACGGCTGAGTGTGTTAGCAGGCGGCTTAAAACCAGCATTGTCTTCCTTGGACATTTACCAGTGGTGTCACGAAAACCTTCCAGGAGTGGAGACTCTGATGAATTCCAGATTCGCGTGATTGAATGGAACATTCTGTAGTGGTGATTGCCAACATTTAGGAATCTGGATAGTCTGGACAGGATATTGAAGAGCTGACCGATATTGAGTGGATAGCCAATGAACAGCACGGTTTCGAGTGTGAACAGACCACTAAGAAGCAGCATTGCATTACTTGGACATTCATCAGTGGTGTAACGAAAGCCTTCCTGGAATGCAGATTCAGAGTATTTCCAGATTCACAGTGAATGAATGGAAATTTCTGTAGTAGAGATTCCAATGATTTCTGAACGCTGGGTTGTGTGGACAGGAAAATGAAGAGCTGACTAGGTTTGACTGGATTGCCAATTGAACAGCAAGGCTGTGAGTGTGAACAGCCGCTGAAAACCAGCATTGGATTACCTGGTCATTCACCAGTGTTGTTAGGAAAATCTGCCTGGTGTGGAGAGTCAGAGGAATTCCAGATTCGCAGGGAACGAATGGAACATTCTGAAGTGGAGATAAGAATGATTTCTGAAGGCTCGGTGTGTGGAAGGAAAATCAAGAGCTAACCAGCGTTCACTGGATAGCCAATTGAACAGCACGGCTGCGAGTGTTAACACGCAGCTGAAACCAGCCTTGGGTTGCTTGGACATTCACCAGTGGTGAAACGAAAACCTGCTGGGAGTGGAGAACAAGATGAATTCAAGATTCGCCTGAATGAATGAAACATTCTGTAGTGTAGATTGCAATGGTTTCTGAGGTTTGTATTGTCTGAACTGGAAAAAGAAGAACTCACCAGTGTTGAGTCGCTAGACCGTGAACAGCACGGGTTCGAGTGTGAATAGACCGCTGAAAACCATCATTGCGTTACTTGAACATTCAGCAGTGGTGCAATGAAAACCTGCCGGGAGTGGAGATTCAGATGAATTCCAGATTCGCAGTGAATGAATGGAACATTCTCTAGTGGTGATTCCAATGATTTCTGAAGGCTGGGTTTTGTGGACACGAAAATGTAGAGCTGAACAGGGTGGAATGGATAGCCAAATGAACAGCACGTCTCGTAGTAAGAACAGGCCACTGAAAACCAGCTTTGGCTTAATTGGACATTCACAAGTGGTGTAACGAAAACCTGACGGGAGTTGAGAATTAGATGAATTTCAGATTTGCCGTCAATGAATGGAACATTCTGTGGAGGAGATACCAATTGTTTCTGAAGTTTGGGTTATGTGGACAGGAAAATGGAGCTGAAGAGGGTTGAGTGGATAGCAAATTGAACAGCACGGCTGAGAGTATGAGCAGGCCACTTAAAACCAGCATTGGCTTACTTGGATATTTACCAGTGGTGTCACGAAAACCTGCCGGGAGTGGAGATTCAGATGAATTCCAGATTCGCTGTGAATGAATGGAACATTCTGTAGTGGAGATAACAATGATTTCTCCAGTCTCTGTGGTGTGGACAGGAAAATGTAGAGCTGGCCAGGGTTGAGTGGATAGCCAATTGAACAGCACCACTGCGCTTGTGAAGAAAACACTTAAAACATTGGGTTACTTGGACATTCAACAGTGGTGTAACGAAAACCTGCCGGGAGTGGAGGTTCAGAGGAATTCCAGATTCGCAGTGAATGAATGGAACATTCTCTAGTGGAGATTCCAACGATTTCTGAAGGCTGGGTCGTGTGGAAGGAAAATCAAGAACTAATCAGGATTTAGTGGAAAGCCAATTGTATAGCATGGCTGCGAGTGTGAACATGCAGCTGAAAACCAGCATTGGGTTACTTGGACATTCATCAGTGGTGTAAGGAAAACCTGCATGGAGTGGAGAGTCAGTTGAATTCCACATTCGCAGTGAATGAATGGAACATTCTGTAGAGGAGATTCCAATGATTTCTGAAGCCTGTGTTGTGTGGACAGGAAAATGAAGAGCTGACCAGGCTTGAATCGATAGCCTAGTAAACAGCAGGGCTGCGAATATGAACAGGCCGTTGAAAACCAGCATTGGGTTACTTGGACATTCAACAGTGGTGTAATGAAAACCTGCGTGGAGTTGAGAGTCAGATGAATTCCAGATTCGCAGTGAATGAATGGAACATTCTGTAGTGGAGATAACAAAGATTTCTGAAGGCTGGTAGTGTGGTGGGACAATGAAGAGCTGAACAGGGTGGAGTGAATTGTCAATTAAACAGCACGGCTGCGAGTATGAACAGGCCTCTGAAAACCAGCATTGGCTTACTTGGACATTCACAAGTGGTGTAATGTTAACCAGGCGGGAGTGGAGAATCAGATAAACTCCAGACTCGCAGTGAATGAATGGAACATTCTGTAGTGGAGATTGCAATGATTTCTGAAATCTGGATTGTGGGGACACGAAAATGAAGAGCTGACCAGTGTTGAGTGGATAGCCTGTAAAAAGCCTCGGCTTCGAATGTGAACAGACCACTGAAAACCAGTATTGCATTACTTCGACTTTCAGCAGTGGTGTAACGAAAGCCTGCGTGGAGTGCAGATTCAGATGAATTCCAGATTCCCAGTGAATGAATGGAACATCCTGTAGTGGAGATTACAATGATTTCTGAAGGCTGGGTTGTGTGCACAGGAAAATGAGGAGCAAAACAGGTTGAGTGGATAGCCAATTGAACAGCACGACTGCGAACATGAACAGGCCTCTGAAAACCAGCATTGTTTTACTTGGACATTCACAAGTGGTGTAAGATAAATCTGCAGGTAGTGGAGATTCAGTTGAATTCCAGATTCGCAGTGAATGAATGGAACATTCTCTACTGGAGATTGCCATGATTTCTCAAGTCTGGATTGTTTGGACATGAAAATGAAGAGCTGACCACAGTTGTGTGGATACCCAGTAAAAAGCAGGGCTTAGAGTGTGAACAGACCGCTGAAAACCAGCATTGTGTTACTTGGACATTCATAAGTGGTGTAATGAAAGCCTACCTGGAGTGCAGATTCAGATGAATTCCAGATTGGCAGTGAATGAATGGAACATTCTGTACTGGCGATTCCAATGATTTCTGAAGTCTGATATTGTGGAAAAGAAAATGAAAGGCTGACCAGGTTTGAGTGGATAGACAATTGAACAGCACACTGCGAGTGTGAAAAGGCGGCTGAAAACCAGCATTGGATTACTTGGTCATTCACCAGTGCTGTAATGAAAACCTGCCTGGAGCGGAGAGTCAGATGAATTGCAGAATCGCAGTGAATGAATGGAACAGTCTGTAGTGGAGAGCCCAATGATTTCTGAAGGCTGGTTTGTGTGGAGAGGAAAATGAAGAGCTGACCAATATTGAGTGGATAGCCCATTGAACAGCACTTCTGCGAGTTGAACATGCCTCTGAAAACCAGGATTGAGTTACTTGGACATTCACCAGTGGCGTAACGAAAACCTGCCAGGAGTGGAGGTTCAGATGAATTCCAGATTCGCAGTGAATGAATGCAACATTCTCTAGTGGTGATTCCAATGATTTCTGAAGGCTGGGTTTTGTGGACACGAAAATGTAGAGCTGAACATGGTGGAGTGGATAGCCAAATGAACAGCACGTCTCTTAGTATGAACAGGCCACTGAAAACCAGCATTGGCTTACTTGGACATTCACAAGTGGTGTAACGATAACCCGCCGGGAGTTGAGAGTCAGATGAATTTAAGATTCGCAGTGAATGAACGGAACATTCTGTGGAGGAGATACCAATTATTTCTGAAGGTTGGGTTATGAGGACAGGAAAATGTAGAGCTGAATAGGGTTGGGTGGATAGCAAATTGAACAGCACGGCTGAGTGTGTTAGCAGGCGGCTTAAAACCAGCATTGTCTTCCTTGGACATTTACCAGTGGTGTCACGAAAACCTTCCAGGAGTGGAGACTCTGATGAATTCCAGATTCGCGTGATTGAATGGAACATTCTGTAGTGGTGATTGCCAACATTTAGGAATCTGGATAGTCTGGACAGGATATTGAAGAGCTGACCGATATTGAGTGGATAGCCAATGAACAGCACGGTTTCGAGTGTGAACAGACCACTAAGAAGCAGCATTGCATTACTTGGACATTCATCAGTGGTGTAACGAAAGCCTTCCTGGAATGCAGATTCAGAGTATTTCCAGATTCACAGTGAATGAATGGAAATTTCTGTAGTAGAGATTCCAATGATTTCTGAACGCTGGGTTGTGTGGACAGGAAAATGAAGAGCTGACTAGGTTTGACTGGATTGCCAATTGAACAGCAAGGCTGTGAGTGTGAACAGCCGCTGAAAACCAGCATTGGATTACCTGGTCATTCACCAGTGTTGTTAGGAAAATCTGCCTGGTGTGGAGAGTCAGAGGAATTCCAGATTCGCAGGGAACGAATGGAACATTCTGAAGTGGAGATAAGAATGATTTCTGAAGGCTCGGTGTGTGGAAGGAAAATCAAGAGCTAACCAGCGTTCACTGGATAGCCAATTGAACAGCACGGCTGCGAGTGTTAACACGCAGCTGAAACCAGCCTTGGGTTGCTTGGACATTCACCAGTGGTGAAACGAAAACCTGCTGGGAGTGGAGAACAAGATGAATTCAAGATTCGCCTGAATGAATGAAACATTCTGTAGTGTAGATTGCAATGGTTTCTGAGGTTTGTATTGTCTGAACTGGAAAAAGAAGAACTCACCAGTGTTGAGTCGCTAGACCGTGAACAGCACGGGTTCGAGTGTGAATAGACCGCTGAAAACCATCATTGCGTTACTTGAACATTCAGCAGTGGTGCAATGAAAACCTGCCGGGAGTGGAGATTCAGATGAATTCCAGATTCGCAGTGAATGAATGGAACATTCTCTAGTGGTGATTCCAATGATTTCTGAAGGCTGGGTTTTGTGGACACGAAAATGTAGAGCTGAACAGGGTGGAATGGATAGCCAAATGAACAGCACGTCTCGTAGTAAGAACAGGCCACTGAAAACCAGCTTTGGCTTAATTGGACATTCACAAGTGGTGTAACGAAAACCTGACGGGAGTTGAGAATTAGATGAATTTCAGATTTGCCGTCAATGAATGGAACATTCTGTGGAGGAGATACCAATTGTTTCTGAAGTTTGGGTTATGTGGACAGGAAAATGGAGCTGAAGAGGGTTGAGTGGATAGCAAATTGAACAGCACGGCTGAGAGTATGAGCAGGCCACTTAAAACCAGCATTGGCTTACTTGGATATTTACCAGTGGTGTCACGAAAACCTGCCGGGAGTGGAGATTCAGATGAATTCCAGATTCGCTGTGAATGAATGGAACATTCTGTAGTGGAGATAACAATGATTTCTCCAGTCTCTGTGGTGTGGACAGGAAAATGTAGAGCTGGCCAGGGTTGAGTGGATAGCCAATTGAACAGCACCACTGCGCTTGTGAAGAAAACACTTAAAACATTGGGTTACTTGGACATTCAACAGTGGTGTAACGAAAACCTGCCGGGAGTGGAGGTTCAGAGGAATTCCAGATTCGCAGTGAATGAATGGAACATTCTCTAGTGGAGATTCCAACGATTTCTGAAGGCTGGGTCGTGTGGAAGGAAAATCAAGAACTAATCAGGATTTAGTGGAAAGCCAATTGTATAGCATGGCTGCGAGTGTGAACATGCAGCTGAAAACCAGCATTGGGTTACTTGGACATTCATCAGTGGTGTAAGGAAAACCTGCATGGAGTGGAGAGTCAGTTGAATTCCACATTCGCAGTGAATGAATGGAACATTCTGTAGAGGAGATTCCAATGATTTCTGAAGCCTGTGTTGTGTGGACAGGAAAATGAAGAGCTGACCAGGCTTGAATCGATAGCCAAGTAAACAGCAGGGCTGCGAATATGAACAGGCCGCTGAAAACCAGCATTGGGTTACTTGGACATTCAACAGTGGTGTAATGAAAACCTGCGTGGAGGCGTGGAGTTGAGAGTCAGATGAATTCCAGATTCGCAGTGAATGAATGGAACATTCTGTAGTGGAGATAACAAAGATTTCTGAAGGCTGGTAGTGTGGTGGGACAATGAAGAGCTGAACAGGGTGGAGTGAATTGTCAATTAAACAGCACGGCTGCGAGTATGAACAGGCCTCTGAAAACCAGCATTGGCTTACTTGGACATTCACAAGTGGTGTAATGTTAACCAGGCGGGAGTGGAGAATCAGATAAACTCCAGACTCGCAGTGAATGAATGGAACATTCTGTAGTGGAGATTGCAATGATTTCTGAAATCTGGATTGTGGGGACACGAAAATGAAGAGCTGACCAGTGTTGAGTGGATAGCCTGTAAAAAGCCTCGGCTTCGAATGTGAACAGACCACTGAAAACCAGTATTGCATTACTTCGACTTTCAGCAGTGGTGTAACGAAAGCCTGCGTGGAGTGCAGATTCAGATGAATTCCAGATTCCCAGTGAATGAATGGAACATCCTGTAGTGGAGATTACAATGATTTCTGAAGGCTGGGTTGTGTGCACAGGAAAATGAGGAGCAAAACAGGTTGAGTGGATAGCCAATTGAACAGCACGGCTGCGAACATGAACAGGCCTCTGAAAACCAGCATTGTTTTACTTGGACATTCACAAGTGGTGTAAGATAAATCTGCAGGTAGTGGAGATTCAGTTGAATTCCAGATTCGCAGTGAATGAATGGAACATTCTGTACTGGAGATTGCAATGATTTCTCAAGTCTGGATTGTTTGGACATGAAAATGAAGAGCTGACCACAGTTGTGTGGATACCCAGTAAAAAGCAGGGCTTAGAGTGTGAACAGACCGCTGAAAACCAGCATTGTGTTACTTGGACATTCATAAGTGGTGTAATGAAAGCCTACCTGGAGTGCAGATTCAGATGAATTCCAGATTGGCAGTGAATGAATGGAACATTCTGTACTGGCGATTCCAATGATTTCTGAAGTCTGATATTGTGGAAAAGAAAATGAAAGGCTGACCAGGTTTGAGTGGATAGACAATTGAACAGCACACTGCGAGTGTGAAAAGGCGGCTGAAAACCAGCATTGGATTACTTGGTCATTCACCAGTGCTGTAATGAAAACCTGCCTGGAGCGGAGAGTCAGATGAATTGCAGAATCGCAGTGAATGAATGGAACAGTCTGTAGTGGAGAGCCCAATGATTTCTGAAGGCTGGTTTGTGTGGAGAGGAAAATGAAGAGCTGACCAATATTGAGTGGATAGCCCATTGAACAGCACTTCTGCGAGTTGAACATGCCTCTGAAAACCAGTATTGAGTTACTTGGACATTCACCAGTGGCGTAACGAAAACCTGCCAGGAGTGGAGGTTCAGATGAATTCCAGATTCGCAGTGAATGAATGGAACATTCTCTAGTGGTGATTCCAATGATTTCTGAAGGCTGGGTTTTGTGGACACGAAAATGTAGAGCTGAACAGGGTGGAGTGGATAGCCAAATGAACAGCACGTCTCTTAGTATGAACAGGCCACTGAAAACCAGCATTGGCTTACTTGGACATTCACAAGTGGTGTAACGATAACCCGCCGGGAGTTGAGAGTCAGATGAATTTAAGATTCGCAGTGAATGAACGGAACATTCTGTGGAGGAGATACCAATTATTTCTGAAGGTTGGGTTATGAGGACAGGAAAATGTAGAGCTGAATAGGGTTGGGTGGATAGCAAATTGAACAGCACGGCTGAGTGTGTTAGCAGGCGGCTTAAAACCAGCATTGTCTTCCTTGGACATTTACCAGTGGTGTCACGAAAACCTTCCAGGAGTGGAGACTCTGATGAATTCCAGATTCGCGTGATTGAATGGAACATTCTGTAGTGGTGATTGCCAACATTTAGGAATCTGGATAGTCTGGACAGGATATTGAAGAGCTGACCGATATTGAGTGGATAGCCAATGAACAGCACGGTTTCGAGTGTGAACAGACCACTAAGAAGCAGCATTGCATTACTTGGACATTCATCAGTGGTGTAACGAAAGCCTTCCTGGAATGCAGATTCAGAGTATTTCCAGATTCACAGTGAATGAATGGAAATTTCTGTAGTAGAGATTCCAATGATTTCTGAACGCTGGGTTGTGTGGACAGGAAAATGAAGAGCTGACTAGGTTTGACTGGATTGCCAATTGAACAGCAAGGCTGTGAGTGTGAACAGCCGCTGAAAACCAGCATTGGATTACCTGGTCATTCACCAGTGTTGTTAGGAAAATCTGCCTGGTGTGGAGAGTCAGAGGAATTCCAGATTCGCAGGGAACGAATGGAACATTCTGAAGTGGAGATAAGAATGATTTCTGAAGGCTCGGTGTGTGGAAGGAAAATCAAGAGCTAACCAGCGTTCACTGGATAGCCAATTGAACAGCACGGCTGCGAGTGTTAACACGCAGCTGAAACCAGCCTTGGGTTGCTTGGACATTCACCAGTGGTGAAACGAAAACCTGCTGGGAGTGGAGAACAAGATGAATTCAAGATTCGCCTGAATGAATGAAACATTCTGTAGTGTAGATTGCAATGGTTTCTGAGGTTTGTATTGTCTGAACTGGAAAAAGAAGAACTCACCAGTGTTGAGTCGCTAGACCGTGAACAGCACGGGTTCGAGTGTGAATAGACCGCTGAAAACCATCATTGCGTTACTTGAACATTCAGCAGTGGTGCAATGAAAACCTGCCGGGAGTGGAGATTCAGATGAATTCCAGATTCGCAGTGAATGAATGGAACATTCTCTAGTGGTGATTCCAATGATTTCTGAAGGCTGGGTTTTGTGGACACGAAAATGTAGAGCTGAACAGGGTGGAATGGATAGCCAAATGAACAGCACGTCTCGTAGTAAGAACAGGCCACTGAAAACCAGCTTTGGCTTAATTGGACATTCACAAGTGGTGTAACGAAAACCTGACGGGAGTTGAGAATTAGATGAATTTCAGATTTGCCGTCAATGAATGGAACATTCTGTGGAGGAGATACCAATTGTTTCTGAAGTTTGGGTTATGTGGACAGGAAAATGGAGCTGAAGAGGGTTGAGTGGATAGCAAATTGAACAGCACGGCTGAGAGTATGAGCAGGCCACTTAAAACCAGCATTGGATTACTTGGATATTTACCAGTGGTGTCACGAAAACCTGCCGGGAGTGGAGATTCAGATGAATTCCAGATTCGCTGTGAATGAATGGAACATTCTGTAGTGGAGATAACAATGATTTCTCCAGTCTCTGTGGTGTGGACAGGAAAATGTAGAGCTGGCCAGGGTTGAGTGGATAGCCAATTGAACAGCACCACTGCGCTTGTGAAGAAAACACTTAAAACATTGGGTTACTTGGACATTCAACAGTGGTGTAACGAAAACCTGCCGGGAGTGGAGGTTCAGAGGAATTCCAGATTCGCAGTGAATGAATGGAACATTCTCTAGTGGAGATTCCAACGATTTCTGAAGGCTGGGTCGTGTGGAAGGAAAATCAAGAACTAATCAGGATTTAGTGGAAAGCCAATTGTATAGCATGGCTGCGAGTGTGAACATGCAGCTGAAAACCAGCATTGGGTTACTTGGACATTCATCAGTGGTGTAAGGAAAACCTGCATGGAGTGGAGAGTCAGTTGAATTCCACATTCGCAGTGAATGAATGGAACATTCTGTAGAGGAGATTCCAATGATTTCTGAAGCCTGTGTTGTGTGGACAGGAAAATGAAGAGCTGACCAGGCTTGAATCGATAGCCTAGTAAACAGCAGGGCTGCGAATATGAACAGGCCGTTGAAAACCAGCATTGGGTTACTTGGACATTCAACAGTGGTGTAATGAAAACCTGCGTGGAGTTGAGAGTCAGATGAATTCCAGATTCGCAGTGAATGAATGGAACATTCTGTAGTGGAGATAACAAAGATTTCTGAAGGCTGGTAGTGTGGTGGGACAATGAAGAGCTGAACAGGGTGGAGTGAATTGTCAATTAAACAGCACGGCTGCGAGTATGAACAGGCCTCTGAAAACCAGCATTGGCTTACTTGGACATTCACAAGTGGTGTAATGTTAACCAGGCGGGAGTGGAGAATCAGATAAACTCCAGACTCGCAGTGAATGAATGGAACATTCTGTAGTGGAGAATGCAATGATTTCTGAAATCTGGATTGTGGGGACACGAAAATGAAGAGCTGACCAGTGTTGAGTGGATAGCCTGTAAAAAGCCTCGGCTTCGAATGTGAACAGACCACTGAAAACCAGTATTGCATTACTTCGACTTTCAGCAGTGGTGTAACGAAAGCCTGCGTGGAGTGCAGATTCAGATGAATTCCAGATTCCCAGTGAATGAATGGAACATCCTGTAGTGGAGATTACAATGATTTCTGAAGGCTGGGTTGTGTGCACAGGAAAATGAGGAGCAAAACAGGTTGAGTGGATAGCCAATTGAACAGCACGACTGCGAACATGAACAGGCCTCTGAAAACCAGCATTGTTTTACTTGGACATTCACAAGTGGTGTAAGATAAATCTGCAGGTAGTGGAGATTCAGTTGAATTCCAGATTCGCAGTGAATGAATGGAACATTCTGTACTGGAGATTGCCATGATTTCTCAAGTCTGGATTGTTTGGACATGAAAATGAAGAGCTGACCACAGTTGTGTGGATACCCAGTAAAAAGCAGGGCTTAGAGTGTGAACAGACCGCTGAAAACCAGCATTGTGTTACTTGGACATTCATAAGTGGTGTAATGAAAGCCTACCTGGAGTGCAGATTCAGATGAATTCCAGATTGGCAGTGAATGAATGGAACATTCTGTACTGGCGATTCCAATGATTTCTGAAGTCTGATATTGTGGAAAAGAAAATGAAAGGCTGACCAGGTTTGAGTGGATAGACAATTGAACAGCACACTGCGAGTGTGAAAAGGCGGCTGAAAACCAGCATTGGATTACTTGGTCATTCACCAGTGCTGTAATGAAAACCTGCCTGGAGCGGAGAGTCAGATGAATTGCAGAATCGCAGTGAATGAATGGAACAGTCTGTAGTGGAGAGCCCAATGATTTCTGAAGGCTGGTTTGTGTGGAGAGGAAAATGAAGAGCTGACCAATATTGAGTGGATAGCCCATTGAACAGCACTTCTGCGAGTTGAACATGCCTCTGAAAACCAGGATTGAGTTACTTGGACATTCACCAGTGGCGTAACGAAAACCTGCCAGGAGTGGAGGTTCAGAGGAATTCCAGATTCTCAGTGAATGAATGGAACATTCTCTAGTGGTGATTCCAATGATTTCTGAAGGCTGGGTTTTGTGGACACGAAAATGTAGAGCTGAACAGGGTGGAGTGGATAGCCAAATGAACAGCACGTCTCTTAGTATGAACAGGCCACTGAAAACCAGCATTGACTTACTTGGACATTCACAAGTGGTGTAACGATAACCCGCCGGGAGTTGAGAGTCAGATGAATTTAAGATTCGCAGTGAATGAACGGAACATTCTGTGGAGGAGATACCAATTATTTCTGAAGGTTGGGTTATGAGGACAGGAAAATGTAGAGCTGAATAGGGTTGGGTGGATAGCAAATTGAACAGCACGGCTGAGTGTGTTAGCAGGCGGCTTAAAACCAGCATTGTCTTCCTTGGACATTTACCAGTGGTGTCACGAAAACCTTCCAGGAGTGGAGACTCTGATGAATTCCAGATTCGCGTGATTGAATAGAACATTCTGTAGTGGTGATTGCCAACATTTAGGAATCTGGATAGTCTGGACAGGATATTGAAGAGCTGACCGATATTGAGTGGATAGCCAATGAACAGCACGGTTTCGAGTGTGAACAGACCACTAAGAAGCAGCATTGCATTACTTGGACATTCATCAGTGGTGTAACGAAAGCCTTCCTGGAATGCAGATTCAGAGTATTTCCAGATTCACAGTGAATGAATGGAAATTTCTGTAGTAGAGATTCCAATGATTTCTGAACGCTGGGTTGTGTGGACAGGAAAATGAAGAGCTGACTAGGTTTGACTGGATTGCCAATTGAACAGCAAGGCTGTGAGTGTGAACAGCCGCTGAAAACCAGCATTGGATTACCTGGTCATTCACCAGTGTTGTTAGGAAAATCTGCCTGGTGTGGAGAGTCAGAGGAATTCCAGATTCGCAGGGAACGAATGGAACATTCTGAAGTGGAGATAAGAATGATTTCTGAAGGCTCGGTGTGTGGAAAGAAAATCAAGAGCTAACCAGCGTTCACTGGATAGCCAATTGAACAGCACGGCTGCGAGTGTTAACACGCAGCTGAAACCAGCCTTGGGTTGCTTGGACATTCACCAGTGGTGAAACGAAAACCTGCTGGGAGTGGAGAACAAGATGAATTCAAGATTCGCCTGAATGAATGAAACATTCTGTAGTGTAGATTGCAATGGTTTCTGAGGTTTGTATTGTCTGAACTGGAAAAAGAAGAACTCACCAGTGTTGAGTCGCTAGACCGTGAACAGCACGGGTTCGAGTGTGAATAGACCGCTGAAAACCATCATTGCGTTACTTGAACATTCAGCAGTGGTGCAATGAAAACCTGCCGGGAGTGGAGATTCAGATGAATTCCAGATTCGCAGTGAATGAATGGAACATTCTCTAGTGGTGATTCCAATGATTTCTGAAGGCTGGGTTTTGTGGACACGAAAATGTAGAGCTGAACAGGGTGGAATGGATAGCCAAATGAACAGCACGTCTCGTAGTAAGAACAGGCCACTGAAAACCAGCTTTGGCTTAATTGGACATTCACAAGTGGTGTAACGAAAACCTGACGGGAGTTGAGAATTAGATGAATTTCAGATTTGCCGTCAATGAATGGAACATTCTGTGGAGGAGATACCAATTGTTTCTGAAGTTTGGGTTATGTGGACAGGAAAATGGAGCTGAAGAGGGTTGAGTGGATAGCAAATTGAACAGCACGGCTGAGAGTATGAGCAGGCCACTTAAAACCAGCATTGGCTTACTTGGATATTTACCAGTGGTGTCACGAAAACCTGCCGGGAGTGGAGATTCAGATGAATTCCAGATTCGCTGTGAATGAATGGAACATTCTGTAGTGGAGATAACAATGATTTCTCCAGTCTCTGTGGTGTGGACAGGAAAATGTAGAGCTGGCCAGGGTTGAGTGGATAGCCAATTGAACAGCACCACTGCGCTTGTGAAGAAAACACTTAAAATATTGGGTTACTTGGACATTCAACAGTGGTGTAACGAAAACCTGCCGGGAGTGGAGGTTCAGAGGAATTCCAGATTCGCAGTGAATGAATGGAACATTCTCTAGTGGAGATTCCAACGATTTCTGAAGGCTGGGTCGTGTGGAAGGAAAATCAAGAACTAATCAGGATTTAGTGGAAAGCCAATTGTATAGCATGGCTGCGAGTGTGAACATGCAGCTGAAAACCAGCATTGGGTTACTTGGACATTCATCAGTGGTGTAAGGAAAACCTGCATGGAGTGGAGAGTCAGTTGAATTCCACATTCGCAGTGAATGAATGGAACATTCTGTAGAGGAGATTCCAATGATTTCTGAAGCCTGTGTTGTGTGGACAGGAAAATGAAGAGCTGACCAGGCTTGAATCGATAGCCAAGTAAACAGCAGGGCTGCGAATATGAACAGGCCGTTGAAAACCAGCATTGGGTTACTTGGACATTCAACAGTGATGTAATGAAAACCTGCGTGGAGTTGAGAGTCAGATGAATTCCAGATTCGCAGTGAATGAATGGAACATTCTGTAGTGGAGATAACAAAGATTTCTGAAGGCTGGTAGTGTGGTGGGACAATGAAGAGCTGAACAGGGTGGAGTGAATTGTCAATTAAACAGCACGGCTGCGAGTATGAACAGGCCTCTGAAAACCAGCATTGGCTTACTTGGACATTCACAAGTGGTGTAATGTTAACCAGGCGGGAGTGGAGAATCAGATAAACTCCAGACTCGCAGTGAATGAATGGAACATTCTGTAGTGGAGATTGCAATGATTTCTGAAATCTGGATTGTGGGGACACGAAAATGAAGAGCTGACCAGTGTTGAGTGGATAGCCTGTAAAAAGCCTCGGCTTCGAATGTGAACAGACCACTGAAAACCAGTATTGCATTACTTCGACTTTCAGCAGTGGTGTAACGAAAGCCTGCGTGGAGTGCAGATTCAGATGAATTCCAGATTCCCAGTGAATGAATGGAACATCCTGTAGTGGAGATTACAATGATTTCTGAAGGCTGGGTTGTGTGCACAGGAAAATGAGGAGCAAAACAGGTTGAGTGGATAGCCAATTGAACAGCACGACTGCGAACATGAACAGGCCTCTGAAAACCAGCATTGTTTTACTTGGACATTCACAAGTGGTGTAAGATAAATCTGCAGGTAGTGGAGATTCAGTTGAATTCCAGATTCGCAGTGAATGAATGGAACATTCTGTACTGGAGATTGCAATGATTTCTCAAGTCTGGATTGTTTGGACATGAAAATGAAGAGCTGACCACAGTTGTGTGGATACCCAGTAAAAAGCAGGGCTTAGAGTGTGAACAGACCGCTGAAAACCAGCATTGTGTTACTTGGACATTCATAAGTGGTGTAATGAAAGCCTACCTGGAGTGCAGATTCAGATGAATTCCAGATTGGCAGTGAATGAATGGAACATTCTGTACTGGCGATTCCAATGATTTCTGAAGTCTGATATTGTGGAAAAGAAAATGAAAGTCTGACCAGGTTTGAGTGGATAGACAATTGAACAGCACACTGCGAGTGTGAAAAGGCGGCTGAAAACCAGCATTGGATTACTTGGTCATTCACCAGTGCTGTAATGAAAACCTGCCTGGAGCGGAGAGTCAGATGAATTGCAGAATCGCAGTGAATGAATGGAACAGTCTGTAGTGGAGAGCCCAATGATTTCTGAAGGCTGGTTTGTGTGGAGAGGAAAATGAAGAGCTGACCAATATTGAGTGGATAGCCCATTGAACAGCACTTCTGCGAGTTGAACATGCCTCTGAAAACCAGGATTGAGTTACTTGGACATTCACCAGTGGCGTAACGAAAACCTGCCAGGAGTGGAGGTTCAGAGGAATTCCAGATTCGCAGTGAATGAATGGAACATTCTCTAGTGGTGATTCCAATGATTTCTGAAGGCTGGGTTTTGTGGACACGAAAATGTAGAGCTGAACAGGGTGGAGTGGATAGCCAAATGAACAGCACGTCTCTTAGTATGAACAGGCCACTGAAAACCAGCATTGGCTTACTTGGACATTCACAAGTGGTGTAAGGATAACCCGCCGGGAGTTGAGAGTCAGATGAATTTAAGATTCGCAGTGAATGAACGGAACATTCTGTGGAGGAGATACCAATTATTTCTGAAGGTTGGGTTATGAGGACAGGAAAATGTAGAGCTGAATAGGGTTGGGTGGATAGCAAATTGAACAGCACGGCTGAGTGTGTTAGCAGGCGGCTTAAAACCAGCATTGTCTTCCTTGGACATTTACCAGTGGTGTCACGAAAACCTTCCAGGAGTGGAGACTCTGATGAATTCCAGATTCGCGTGATTGAATGGAACATTCTGTAGTGGTGATTGCCAACATTTAGGAATCTGGATAGTCTGGACAGGATATTGAAGAGCTGACCGATATTGAGTGGATAGCCAATGAACAGCACGGTTTCGAGTGTGAACAGACCACTAAGAAGCAGCATTGCATTACTTGGACATTCATCAGTGGTGTAACGAAAGCCTTCCTGGAATGCAGATTCAGAGTATTTCCAGATTCACAGTGAATGAATGGAAATTTCTGTAGTAGAGATTCCAATGATTTCTGAACGCTGGGTTGTGTGGACAGGAAAATGAAGAGCTGACTAGGTTTGACTGGATTGCCAATTGAACAGCAAGGCTGTGAGTGTGAACAGCCGCTGAAAACCAGCATTGGATTACCTGGTCATTCACCAGTGTTGTTAGGAAAATCTGCCTGGTGTGGAGAGTCAGAGGAATTCCAGATTCGCAGGGAACGAATGGAACATTCTGAAGTGGAGATAAGAATGATTTCTGAAGGCTCGGTGTGTGGAAGGAAAATCAAGAGCTAACCAGCGTTCACTGGATAGCCAATTGAACAGCACGGCTGCGAGTGTTAACACGCAGCTGAAACCAGCCTTGGGTTGCTTGGACATTCACCAGTGGTGAAACGAAAACCTGCTGGGAGTGGAGAACAAGATGAATTCAAGATTCGCCTGAATGAATGAAACATTCTGTAGTGTAGATTGCAATGGTTTCTGAGGTTTGTATTGTCTGAACTGGAAAAAGAAGAACTCACCAGTGTTGAGTCGCTAGACCGTGAACAGCACGGGTTCGAGTGTGAATAGACCGCTGAAAACCATCATTGCGTTACTTGAACATTCAGCAGTGGTGCAATGAAAACCTGCCGGGAGTGGAGATTCAGATGAATTCCAGATTCGCAGTGAATGAATGGAACATTCTCTAGTGGTGATTCCAATGATTTCTGAAGGCTGGGTTTTGTGGACACGAAAATGTAGAGCTGAACAGGGTGGAATGGATAGCCAAATGAACAGCACGTCTCGTAGTAAGAACAGGCCACTGAAAACCAGCTTTGGCTTAATTGGACATTCACAAGTGGTGTAACGAAAACCTGACGGGAGTTGAGAATTAGATGAATTTCAGATTTGCCGTCAATGAATGGAACATTCTGTGGAGGAGATACCAATTGTTTCTGAAGTTTGGGTTATGTGGACAGGAAAATGGAGCTGAAGAGGGTTGAGTGGATAGCAAATTGAACAGCACGGCTGAGAGTAGGAGCAGGCCACTTAAAACCAGCATTGGCTTACTTGGATATTTACCAGTGGTGTCACGAAAACCTGCCGGGAGTGGAGATTCAGATGAATTCCAGATTCGCTGTGAATGAATGGAACATTCTGTAGTGGAGATAACAATGATTTCTCCAGTCTCTGTGGTGTGGACAGGAAAATGTAGAGCTGGCCAGGGTTGAGTGGATAGCCAATTGAACAGCACCACTGCGCTTGTGAAGAAAACACTTAAAACATTGGGTTACTTGGACATTCAACAGTGGTGTAACGAAAACCTGCCGGGAGTGGAGGTTCAGAGGAATTCCAGATTCGCAGTGAATGAATGGAACATTCTCTAGTGGAGATTCCAACGATTTCTGAAGGCTGGGTCGTGTGGAAGGAAAATCAAGAACTAATCAGGATTTAGTGGAAAGCCAATTGTATAGCATGGCTGCGAGTGTGAACATGCAGCTGAAAACCAGCATTGGGTTACTTGGACATTCATCAGTGGTGTAAGGAAAACCTGCATGGAGTGGAGAGTCAGTTGAATTCCACATTCGCAGTGAATGAATGGAACATTCTGTAGAGGAGATTCCAATGATTTCTGAAGCCTGTGTTGTGTGGACAGGAAAATGAAGAGCTGACCAGGCTTGAATCGATAGCCAAGTAAACAGCAGGGCTGCGAATATGAACAGGCCGCTGAAAACCAGCATTGGGTTACTTGGACATTCAACAGTGGTGTAATGAAAACCTGCGTGGAGTTGAGAGTCAGATGAATTCCAGATTCGCAGTGAATGAATGGAACATTCTGTAGTGGAGATAACAAAGATTTCTGAAGGCTGGTAGTGTGGTGGGACAATGAAGAGCTGAACAGGGTGGAGTGAATTGTCAATTAAACAGCACGGCTGCGAGTATGAACAGGCCTCTGAAAACCAGCATTGGCTTACTTGGACATTCACAAGTGGTGTAATGTTAACCAGGCGGGAGTGGAGAATCAGATAAACTCCAGACTCGCAGTGAATGAATGGAACATTCTGTAGTGGAGATTGCAATGATTTCTGAAATCTGGATTGTGGGGACACGAAAATGAAGAGCTGACCAGTGTTGAGTGGATAGCCTGTAAAAAGCCTCGGCTTCGAATGTGAACAGACCACTGAAAACCAGTATTGCATTACTTCGACTTTCAGCAGTGGTGTAACGAAAGCCTGCGTGGAGTGCAGATTCAGATGAATTCCAGATTCCCAGTGAATGAATGGAACATCCTGTAGTGGAGATTACAATGATTTCTGAAGGCTGGGTTGTGTGCACAGGAAAATGAGGAGCAAAACAGGTTGAGTGGATAGCCAATTGAACAGCACGACTGCGAACATGAACAGGCCTCTGAAAACCAGCATTGTTTTACTTGGACATTCACAAGTGGTGTAAGATAAATCTGCAGGTAGTGGAGATTCAGTTGAATTCCAGATTCGCAGTGAATGAATGGAACATTCTGTACTGGAGATTGCAATGATTTCTCAAGTCTGGATTGTTTGGACATGAAAATGAAGAGCTGACCACAGTTGTGTGGATACCCAGTAAAAAGCAGGGCTTAGAGTGTGAACAGACCGCTGAAAACCAGCATTGTGTTACTTGGACATTCATAAGTGGTGTAATGAAAGCCTACCTGGAGTGCAGATTCAGATGAATTCCAGATTGGCAGTGAATGAATGGAACATTCTGTACTGGCGATTCCAATGATTTCTGAAGTCTGATATTGTGGAAAAGAAAATGAAAGTCTGACCAGGTTTGAGTGGATAGACAATTGAACAGCACACTGCGAGTGTGAAAAGGCGGCTGAAAACCAGCATTGGATTACTTGGTCATTCACCAGTGCTGTAATGAAAACCTGCCTGGAGCGGAGAGTCAGATGAATTGCAGAATCGCAGTGAATGAATGGAACAGTCTGTAGTGGAGAGCCCAATGATTTCTGAAGGCTGGTTTGTGTGGAGAGGAAAATGAAGAGCTGACCAATATTGAGTGGATAGCCCATTGAACAGCACTTCTGCGAGTTGAACATGCCTCTGAAAACCAGGATTGAGTTACTTGGACATTCACCAGTGGCGTAACGAAAACCTGCCAGGAGTGGAGGTTCAGAGGAATTCCAGATTCGCAGTGAATGAATGGAACATTCTCTAGTGGTGATTCCAATGATTTCTGAAGGCTGGGTTTTGTGGACACGAAAATGTAGAGCTGAACAGGGTGGAGTGGATAGCCAAATGAACAGCACGTCTCTTAGTATGAACAGGCCACTGAAAACCAGCATTGGCTTACTTGGACATTCACAAGTGGTGTAAGGATAACCCGCCGGGAGTTGAGAGTCAGATGAATTTAAGATTCGCAGTGAATGAACGGAACATTCTGTGGAGGAGATACCAATTATTTCTGAAGGTTGGGTTATGAGGACAGGAAAATGTAGAGCTGAATAGGGTTGGGTGGATAGCAAATTGAACAGCACGGCTGAGTGTGTTAGCAGGCGGCTTAAAACCAGCATTGTCTTCCTTGGACATTTACCAGTGGTGTCACGAAAACCTTCCAGGAGTGGAGACTCTGATGAATTCCAGATTCGCGTGATTGAATGGAACATTCTGTAGTGGTGATTGCCAACATTTAGGAATCTGGATAGTCTGGACAGGATATTGAAGAGCTGACCGATATTGAGTGGATAGCCAATGAACAGCACGGTTTCGAGTGTGAACAGACCACTAAGAAGCAGCATTGCATTACTTGGACATTCATCAGTGGTGTAACGAAAGCCTTCCTGGAATGCAGATTCAGAGTATTTCCAGATTCACAGTGAATGAATGGAAATTTCTGTAGTAGAGATTCCAATGATTTCTGAACGCTGGGTTGTGTGGACAGGAAAATGAAGAGCTGACTAGGTTTGACTGGATTGCCAATTGAACAGCAAGGCTGTGAGTGTGAACAGCCGCTGAAAACCAGCATTGGATTACCTGGTCATTCACCAGTGTTGTTAGGAAAATCTGCCTGGTGTGGAGAGTCAGAGGAATTCCAGATTCGCAGGGAACGAATGGAACATTCTGAAGTGGAGATAAGAATGATTTCTGAAGGCTCGGTGTGTGGAAGGAAAATCAAGAGCTAACCAGCGTTCACTGGATAGCCAATTGAACAGCACGGCTGCGAGTGTTAACACGCAGCTGAAACCAGCCTTGGGTTGCTTGGACATTCACCAGTGGTGAAACGAAAACCTGCTGGGAGTGGAGAACAAGATGAATTCAAGATTCGCCTGAATGAATGAAACATTCTGTAGTGTAGATTGCAATGGTTTCTGAGGTTTGTATTGTCTGAACTGGAAAAAGAAGAACTCACCAGTGTTGAGTCGCTAGACCGTGAACAGCACGGGTTCGAGTGTGAATAGACCGCTGAAAACCATCATTGCGTTACTTGAACATTCAGCAGTGGTGCAATGAAAACCTGCCGGGAGTGGAGATTCAGATGAATTCCAGATTCGCAGTGAATGAATGGAACATTCTCTAGTGGTGATTCCAATGATTTCTGAAGGCTGGGTTTTGTGGACACGAAAATGTAGAGCTGAACAGGGTGGAATGGATAGCCAAATGAACAGCACGTCTCGTAGTAAGAACAGGCCACTGAAAACCAGCTTTGGCTTAATTGGACATTCACAAGTGGTGTAACGAAAACCTGACGGGAGTTGAGAATTAGATGAATTTCAGATTTGCCGTCAATGAATGGAACATTCTGTGGAGGAGATACCAATTGTTTCTGAAGTTTGGGTTATGTGGACAGGAAAATGGAGCTGAAGAGGGTTGAGTGGATAGCAAATTGAACAGCACGGCTGAGAGTAGGAGCAGGCCACTTAAAACCAGCATTGGCTTACTTGGATATTTACCAGTGGTGTCACGAAAACCTGCCGGGAGTGGAGATTCAGATGAATTCCAGATTCGCTGTGAATGAATGGAACATTCTGTAGTGGAGATAACAATGATTTCTCCAGTCTCTGTGGTGTGGACAGGAAAATGTAGAGCTGGCCAGGGTTGAGTGGATAGCCAATTGAACAGCACCACTGCGCTTGTGAAGAAAACACTTAAAACATTGGGTTACTTGGACATTCAACAGTGGTGTAACGAAAACCTGCCGGGAGTGGAGGTTCAGAGGAATTCCAGATTCGCAGTGAATGAATGGAACATTCTCTAGTGGAGATTCCAACGATTTCTGAAGGCTGGGTCGTGTGGAAGGAAAATCAAGAACTAATCAGGATTTAGTGGAAAGCCAATTGTATAGCATGGCTGCGAGTGTGAACATGCAGCTGAAAACCAGCATTGGGTTACTTGGACATTCATCAGTGGTGTAAGGAAAACCTGCATGGAGTGGAGAGTCAGTTGAATTCCACATTCGCAGTGAATGAATGGAACATTCTGTAGAGGAGATTCCAATGATTTCTGAAGCCTGTGTTGTGTGGACAGGAAAATGAAGAGCTGACCAGGCTTGAATCGATAGCCAAGTAAACAGCAGGGCTGCGAATATGAACAGGCCGCTGAAAACCAGCATTGGGTTACTTGGACATTCAACAGTGGTGTAATGAAAACCTGCGTGGAGTTGAGAGTCAGATGAATTCCAGATTCGCAGTGAATGAATGGAACATTCTGTAGTGGAGATAACAAAGATTTCTGAAGGCTGGTAGTGTGGTGGGACAATGAAGAGCTGAACAGGGTGGAGTGAATTGTCAATTAAACAGCACGGCTGCGAGTATGAACAGGCCTCTGAAAACCAGCATTGGCTTACTTGGACATTCACAAGTGGTGTAATGTTAACCAGGCGGGAGTGGAGAATCAGATAAACTCCAGACTCGCAGTGAATGAATGGAACATTCTGTAGTGGAGATTGCAATGATTTCTGAAATCTGGATTGTGGGGACACGAAAATGAAGAGCTGACCAGTGTTGAGTGGATAGCCTGTAAAAAGCCTCGGCTTCGAATGTGAACAGACCACTGAAAACCAGTATTGCATTACTTCGACTTTCAGCAGTGGTGTAACGAAAGCCTGCGTGGAGTGCAGATTCAGATGAATTCCAGATTCCCAGTGAATGAATGGAACATCCTGTAGTGGAGATTACAATGATTTCTGAAGGCTGGGTTGTGTGCACAGGAAAATGAGGAGCAAAACAGGTTGAGTGGATAGCCAATTGAACAGCACGACTGCGAACATGAACAGGCCTCTGAAAACCAGCATTGTTTTACTTGGACATTCACAAGTGGTGTAAGATAAATCTGCAGGTAGTGGAGATTCAGTTGAATTCCAGATTCGCAGTGAATGAATGGAACATTCTGTACTGGAGATTGCCATGATTTCTCAAGTCTGGATTGTTTGGACATGAAAATGAAGAGCTGACCACAGTTGTGTGGATACCCAGTAAAAAGCAGGGCTTAGAGTGTGAACAGACCGCTGAAAACCAGCATTGTGTTACTTGGACATTCATAAGTGGTGTAATGAAAGCCTACCTGGAGTGCAGATTCAGATGAATTCCAGATTGGCAGTGAATGAATGGAACATTCTGTACTGGCGATTCCAATGATTTCTGAAGTCTGATATTGTGGAAAAGAAAATGAAAGGCTGACCAGGTTTGAGTGGATAGACAATTGAACAGCACACTGCGAGTGTGAAAAGGCGGCTGAAAACCAGCATTGGATTACTTGGTCATTCACCAGTGCTGTAATGAAAACCTGCCTGGAGCGGAGAGTCAGATGAATTGCAGAATCGCAGTGAATGAATGGAACAGTCTGTAGTGGAGAGCCCAATGATTTCTGAAGGCTGGTTTGTGTGGAGAGGAAAATGAAGAGCTGACCAATATTGAGTGGATAGCCCATTGAACAGCACTTCTGCGAGTTGAACATGCCTCTGAAAACCAGTATTGAGTTACTTGGACATTCACCAGTGGCGTAACGAAAACCTGCCAGGAGTGGAGGTTCAGATGAATTCCAGATTCGCAGTGAATGAATGGAACATTCTCTAGTGGTGATTCCAATGATTTCTGAAGGCTGGGTTTTGTGGACACGAGAATGTAGAGCTGAACAGGGTGGAGTGGATAGCCAAATGAACAGCACGTCTCTTAGTATGAACAGGCCACTGAAAACCAGCATTGGCTTACTTGGACATTCACAAGTGGTGTAACGATAACCCGCCGGGAGTTGAGAGTCAGATGAATTTAAGATTCGCAGTGAATGAACGGAACATTCTGTGGAGGAGATACCAATTATTTCTGAAGGTTGGGTTATGAGGACAGGAAAATGTAGAGCTGAATAGGGTTGGGTGGATAGCAAATTGAACAGCACGGCTGAGTGTGTTAGCAGGCGGCTTAAAACCAGCATTGTCTTCCTTGGACATTTACCAGTGGTGTCACGAAAACCTTCCAGGAGTGGAGACTCTGATGAATTCCAGATTCGCGTGATTGAATGGAACATTCTGTAGTGGTGATTGCCAACATTTAGGAATCTGGATAGTCTGGACAGGATATTGAAGAGCTGACCGATATTGAGTGGATAGCCAATGAACAGCACGGTTTCGAGTGTGAACAGACCACTAAGAAGCAGCATTGCATTACTTGGACATTCATCAGTGGTGTAACGAAAGCCTTCCTGGAATGCAGATTCAGAGTATTTCCAGATTCACAGTGAATGAATGGAAATTTCTGTAGTAGAGATTCCAATGATTTCTGAACGCTGGGTTGTGTGGACAGGAAAATGAAGAGCTGACTAGGTTTGACTGGATTGCCAATTGAACAGCAAGGCTGTGAGTGTGAACAGCCGCTGAAAACCAGCATTGGATTACCTGGTCATTCACCAGTGTTGTTAGGAAAATCTGCCTGGTGTGGAGAGTCCGAGGAATTCCAGATTCGCAGGGAACGAATGGAACATTCTGAAGTGGAGATAAGAATGATTTCTGAAGGCTCGGTGTGTGGAAGGAAAATCAAGAGCTAACCAGCGTTCACTGGATAGCCAATTGAACAGCACGGCTGCGAGTGTTAACACGCAGCTGAAACCAGCCTTGGGTTGCTTGGACATTCACCAGTGGTGAAACGAAAACCTGCTGGGAGTGGAGAACAAGATGAATTCAAGATTCGCCTGAATGAATGAAACATTCTGTAGTGTAGATTGCAATGGTTTCTGAGGTTTGTATTGTCTGAACTGGAAAAAGAAGAACTCACCAGTGTTGAGTCGCTAGACCGTGAACAGCACGGGTTCGAGTGTGAATAGACCGCTGAAAACCATCATTGCGTTACTTGAACATTCAGCAGTGGTGCAATGAAAACCTGCCGGGAGTGGAGATTCAGATGAATTCCAGATTCGCAGTGAATGAATGGAACATTCTCTAGTGGTGATTCCAATGATTTCTGAAGGCTGGGTTTTGTGGACACGAAAATGTAGAGCTGAACAGGGTGGAATGGATAGCCAAATGAACAGCACGTCTCGTAGTAAGAACAGGCCACTGAAAACCAGCTTTGGCTTAATTGGACATTCACAAGTGGTGTAACGAAAACCTGACGGGAGTTGAGAATTAGATGAATTTCAGATTTGCCGTCAATGAATGGAACATTCTGTGGAGGAGATACCAATTGTTTCTGAAGTTTGGGTTATGTGGACAGGAAAATGGAGCTGAAGAGGGTTGAGTGGATAGCAAATTGAACAGCACGGCTGAGAGTAGGAGCAGGCCACTTAAAACCAGCATTGGCTTACTTGGATATTTACCAGTGGTGTCACGAAAACCTGCCGGGAGTGGAGATTCAGATGAATTCCAGATTCGCTGTGAATGAATGGAACATTCTGTAGTGGAGATAACAATGATTTCTCCAGTCTCTGTGGTGTGGACAGGAAAATGTAGAGCTGGCCAGGGTTGAGTGGATAGCCAATTGAACAGCACCACTGCGCTTGTGAAGAAAACACTTAAAACATTGGGTTACTTGGACATTCAACAGTGGTGTAACGAAAACCTGCCGGGAGTGGAGGTTCAGAGGAATTCCAGATTCGCAGTGAATGAATGGAACATTCTCTAGTGGAGATTCCAACGATTTCTGAAGGCTGGGTCGTGTGGAAGGAAAATCAAGAACTAATCAGGATTTAGTGGAAAGCCAATTGTATAGCATGGCTGCGAGTGTGAACATGCAGCTGAAAACCAGCATTGGGTTACTTGGACATTCATCAGTGGTGTAAGGAAAACCTGCATGGAGTGGAGAGTCAGTTGAATTCCACATTCGCAGTGAATGAATGGAACATTCTGTAGAGGAGATTCCAATGATTTCTGAAGCCTGTGTTGTGTGGACAGGAAAATGAAGAGCTGACCAGGCTTGAATCGATAGCCAAGTAAACAGCAGGGCTGCGAATATGAACAGGCCGCTGAAAACCAGCATTGGGTTACTTGGACATTCAACAGTGGTGTAATGAAAACCTGCGTGGAGGCGTGGAGTTGAGAGTCAGATGAATTCCAGATTCGCAGTGAATGAATGGAACATTCTGTAGTGGAGATAACAAAGATTTCTGAAGGCTGGTAGTGTGGTGGGACAATGAAGAGCTGAACAGGGTGGAGTGAATTGTCAATTAAACAGCACGGCTGCGAGTATGAACAGGCCTCTGAAAACCAGCATTGGCTTACTTGGACATTCACAAGTGGTGTAATGTTAACCAGGCGGGAGTGGAGAATCAGATAAACTCCAGACTCGCAGTGAATGAATGGAACATTCTGTAGTGGAGATTGCAATGATTTCTGAAATCTGGATTGTGGGGACACGAAAATGAAGAGCTGACCAGTGTTGAGTGGATAGCCTGTAAAAAGCCTCGGCTTCGAATGTGAACAGACCACTGAAAACCAGTATTGCATTACTTCGACTTTCAGCAGTGGTGTAACGAAAGCCTGCGTGGAGTGCAGATTCAGATGAATTCCAGATTCCCAGTGAATGAATGGAACATCCTGTAGTGGAGATTACAATGATTTCTGAAGGCTGGGTTGTGTGCACAGGAAAATGAGGAGCAAAACAGGTTGAGTGGATAGCCAATTGAACAGCACGACTGCGAACATGAACAGGCCTCTGAAAACCAGCATTGTTTTACTTGGACATTCACAAGTGGTGTAAGATAAATCTGCAGGTAGTGGAGAATCAGTTGAATTCCAGATTCGCAGTGAATGAATGGAACATTCTGTACTGGAGATTGCCATGATTTCTCAAGTCTGGATTGTTTGGACATGAAAATGAAGAGCTGACCACAGTTGTGTGGATACCCAGTAAAAAGCAGGGCTTAGAGTGTGAACAGACCGCTGAAAACCAGCATTGTGTTACTTGGACATTCATAAGTGGTGTAATGAAAGCCTACCTGGAGTGCAGATTCAGATGAATTCCAGATTGGCAGTGAATGAATGGAACATTCTGTACTGGCGATTCCAATGATTTCTGAAGTCTGATATTGTGGAAAAGAAAATGAAAGGCTGACCAGGTTTGAGTGGATAGACAATTGAACAGCACACTGCGAGTGTGAAAAGGCGGCTGAAAACCAGCATTGGATTACTTGGTCATTCACCAGTGCTGTAATGAAAACCTGCCTGGAGCGGAGAGTCAGATGAATTGCAGAATCGCAGTGAATGAATGGAACAGTCTGTAGTGGAGAGCCCAATGATTTCTGAAGGCTGGTTTGTGTGGAGAGGAAAATGAAGAGCTGACCAATATTGAGTGGATAGCCCATTGAACAGCACTTCTGCGAGTTGAACATGCCTCTGAAAACCAGTATTGAGTTACTTGGACATTCACCAGTGGCGTAACGAAAACCTGCCAGGAGTGGAGGTTCAGAGGAATTCCAGATTCGCAGTGAATGAATGGAACATTCTCTAGTGGTGATTCCAATGATTTCTGAAGGCTGGGTTTTGTGGACACGAAAATGTAGAGCTGAACAGGGTGGAGTGGATAGCCAAATGAACAGCACGTCTCTTAGTATGAACAGGCCACTGAAAACCAGCATTGGCTTACTTGGACATTCACAAGTGGTGTAACGATAACCCGCCGGTAGTTGAGAGTCAGATGAATTTAAGATTCGCAGTGAATGAACGGAACATTCTGTGGAGGAGATACCAATTATTTCTGAAGGTTGGGTTATGAGGACAGGAAAATGTAGAGCTGAATAGGGTTGGGTGGATAGCAAATTGAACAGCACGGCTGAGTGTGTTAGCAGGCGGCTTAAAACCAGCATTGTCTTCCTTGGACATTTACCAGTGGTGTCACGAAAACCTTCCAGGAGTGGAGACTCTGATGAATTCCAGATTCGCGTGATTGAATGGAACATTCTGTAGTGGTGATTGCCAACATTTAGGAATCTGGATAGTCTGGACAGGATATTGAAGAGCTGACCGATATTGAGTGGATAGCCAATGAACAGCACGGTTTCGAGTGTGAACAGACCACTAAGAAGCAGCATTGCATTACTTGGACATTCATCAGTGGTGTAACGAAAGCCTTCCTGGAATGCAGATTCAGAGTATTTCCAGATTCACAGTGAATGAATGGAAATTTCTGTAGTAGAGATTCCAATGATTTCTGAACGCTGGGTTGTGTGGACAGGAAAATGAAGAGCTGACTAGGTTTGACTGGATTGCCAATTGAACAGCAAGGCTGTGAGTGTGAACAGCCGCTGAAAACCAGCATTGGATTACCTGGTCATTCACCAGTGTTGTTAGGAAAATCTGCCTGGTGTGGAGAGTCAGAGGAATTCCAGATTCGCAGGGAACGAATGGAACATTCTGAAGTGGAGATAAGAATGATTTCTGAAGGCTCGGTGTGTGGAAGGAAAATCAAGAGCTAACCAGCGTTCACTGGATAGCCAATTGAACAGCACGGCTGCGAGTGTTAACACGCAGCTGAAACCAGCCTTGGGTTGCTTGGACATTCACCAGTGGTGAAACGAAAACCTGCTGGGAGTGGAGAACAAGATGAATTCAAGATTCGCCTGAATGAATGAAACATTCTGTAGTGTAGATTGCAATGGTTTCTGAGGTTTGTATTGTCTGAACTGGAAAAAGAAGAACTCACCAGTGTTGAGTCGCTAGACCGTGAACAGCACGGGTTCGAGTGTGAATAGACCGCTGAAAACCATCATTGCGTTACTTGAACATTCAGCAGTGGTGCAATGAAAACCTGCCGGGAGTGGAGATTCAGATGAATTCCAGATTCGCAGTGAATGAATGGAACATTCTCTAGTGGTGATTCCAATGATTTCTGAAGGCTGGGTTTTGTGGACACGAAAATGTAGAGCTGAACAGGGTGGAATGGATAGCCAAATGAACAGCACGTCTCGTAGTAAGAACAGGCCACTGAAAACCAGCTTTGGCTTAATTGGACATTCACAAGTGGTGTAACGAAAACCTGACGGGAGTTGAGAATTAGATGAATTTCAGATTTGCCGTCAATGAATGGAACATTCTGTGGAGGAGATACCAATTGTTTCTGAAGTTTGGGTTATGTGGACAGGAAAATGGAGCTGAAGAGGGTTGAGTGGATAGCAAATTGAACAGCACGGCTGAGAGTAGGAGCAGGCCACTTAAAACCAGCATTGGCTTACTTGGATATTTACCAGTGGTGTCACGAAAACCTGCCGGGAGTGGAGATTCAGATGAATTCCAGATTCGCTGTGAATGAATGGAACATTCTGTAGTGGAGATAACAATGATTTCTCCAGTCTCTGTGGTGTGGACAGGAAAATGTAGAGCTGGCCAGGGTTGAGTGGATAGCCAATTGAACAGCACCACTGCGCTTGTGAAGAAAACACTTAAAACATTGGGTTACTTGGACATTCAACAGTGGTGTAACGAAAACCTGCCGGGAGTGGAGGTTCAGAGGAATTCCAGATTCGCAGTGAATGAATGGAACATTCTCTAGTGGAGATTCCAACGATTTCTGAAGGCTGGGTCGTGTGGAAGGAAAATCAAGAAATAATCAGGATTTAGTGGAAAGCCAATTGTATAGCATGGCTGCGAGTGTGAACATGCAGCTGAAAACCAGCATTGGGTTACTTGGACATTCATCAGTGGTGTAAGGAAAACCTGCATGGAGTGGAGAGTCAGTTGAATTCCACATTCGCAGTGAATGAATGGAACATTCTGTAGAGGAGATTCCAATGATTTCTGAAGCCTGTGTTGTGTGGACAGGAAAATGAAGAGCTGACCAGGCTTGAATCGATAGCCAAGTAAACAGCAGGGCTGCGAATATGAACAGGCCGCTGAAAACCAGCATTGGGTTACTTGGACATTCAACAGTGGTGTAATGAAAACCTGCGTGGAGGCGTGGAGTTGAGAGTCAGATGAATTCCAGATTCGCAGTGAATGAATGGAACATTCTGTAGTGGAGATAACAAAGATTTCTGAAGGCTGGTAGTGTGGTGGGACAATGAAGAGCTGAACAGGGTGGAGTGAATTGTCAATTAAACAGCACGGCTGCGAGTATGAACAGGCCTCTGAAAACCAGCATTGGCTTACTTGGACATTCACAAGTGGTGTAATGTTAACCAGGCGGGAGTGGAGAATCAGATAAACTCCAGACTCGCAGTGAATGAATGGAACATTCTGTAGTGGAGATTGCAATGATTTCTGAAATCTGGATTGTGGGGACACGAAAATGAAGAGCTGACCAGTGTTGAGTGGATAGCCTGTAAAAAGCCTCGGCTTCGAATGTGAACAGACCACTGAAAACCAGTATTGCATTACTTCGACTTTCAGCAGTGGTGTAACGAAAGCCTGCGTGGAGTGCAGATTCAGATGAATTCCAGATTCCCAGTGAATGAATGGAACATCCTGTAGTGGAGATTACAATGATTTCTGAAGGCTGGGTTGTGTGCACAGGAAAATGAGGAGCAAAACAGGTTGAGTGGATAGCCAATTGAACAGCACGACTGCGAACATGAACAGGCCTCTGAAAACCAGCATTGTTTTACTTGGACATTCACAAGTGGTGTAAGATAAATCTGCAGGTAGTGGAGATTCAGTTGAATTCCAGATTCGCAGTGAATGAATGGAACATTCTGTACTGGAGATTGCCATGATTTCTCAAGTCTGGATTGTTTGGACATGAAAATGAAGAGCTGACCACAGTTGTGTGGATACCCAGTAAAAAGCAGGGCTTAGAGTGTGAACAGACCGCTGAAAACCAGCATTGTGTTACTTGGACATTCATAAGTGGTGTAATGAAAGCCTACCTGGAGTGCAGATTCAGATGAATTCCAGATTGGCAGTGAATGAATGGAACATTCTGTACTGGCGATTCCAATGATTTCTGAAGTCTGATATTGTGGAAAAGAAAATGAAAGGCTGACCAGGTTTGAGTGGATAGACAATTGAACAGCACACTGCGAGTGTGAAAAGGCGGCTGAAAACCAGCATTGGATTACTTGGTCATTCACCAGTGCTGTAATGAAAACCTGCCTGGAGCGGAGAGTCAGATGAATTGCAGAATCGCAGTGAATGAATGGAACAGTCTGTAGTGGAGAGCCCAATGATTTCTGAAGGCTGGTTTGTGTGGAGAGGAAAATGAAGAGCTGACCAATATTGAGTGGATAGCCCATTGAACAGCACTTCTGCGAGTTGAACATGCCTCTGAAAACCAGTATTGAGTTACTTGGACATTCACCAGTGGCGTAACGAAAACCTGCCAGGAGTGGAGGTTCAGAGGAATTCCAGATTCGCAGTGAATGAATGGAACATTCTCTAGTGGTGATTCCAATGATTTCTGAAGGCTGGGTTTTGTGGACACGAAAATGTAGAGCTGAACAGGGTGGAGTGGATAGCCAAATGAACAGCACGTCTCTTAGTATGAACAGGCCACTGAAAACCAGCATTGGCTTACTTGGACATTCACAAGTGGTGTAACGATAACCCGCCGGGAGTTGAGAGTCAGATGAATTTAAGATTCGCAGTGAATGAACGGAACATTCTGTGGAGGAGATACCAATTATTTCTGAAGGTTGGGTTATGAGGACAGGAAAATGTAGAGCTTAATAGGGTTGTGTGGATAGCAAATTGAACAGCACGGCTGAGTGTGTTAGCAGGCGGCTTAAAACCAGCATTGTCTTCCTTGGACATTTACCAGTGGTGTCACGAAAACCTTCCAGGAGTGGAGACTCTGATGAATTCCAGATTCGCGTGATTGAATGGAACATTCTGTAGTGGTGATTGCCAACATTTAGGAATCTGGATAGTCTGGACAGGATATTGAAGAGCTGACCGATATTGAGTGGATAGCCAATGAACAGCACGGTTTCGAGTGTGAACAGACCACTAAGAAGCAGCATTGCATTACTTGGACATTCATCAGTGGTGTAACGAAAGCCTTCCTGGAATGCAGATTCAGAGTATTTCCAGATTCACAGTGAATGAATGGAAATTTCTGTAGTAGAGATTCCAATGATTTCTGAACGCTGGGTTGTGTGGACAGGAAAATGAAGAGCTGACTAGGTTTGACTGGATTGCCAATTGAACAGCAAGGCTGTGAGTGTGAACAGCCGCTGAAAACCAGCATTGGATTACCTGGTCATTCACCAGTGTTGTTAGGAAAATCTGCCTGGTGTGGAGAGTCAGAGGAATTCCAGATTCGCAGGGAACGAATGGAACATTCTGAAGTGGAGATAAGAATGATTTCTGAAGGCTCGGTGTGTGGAAGGAAAATCAAGAGCTAACCAGCGTTCACTGGATAGCCAATTGAACAGCACGGCTGCGAGTGTTAACACGCAGCTGAAACCAGCCTTGGGTTGCTTGGACATTCACCAGTGGTGAAACGAAAACCTGCTGGGAGTGGAGAACAAGATGAATTCAAGATTCGCCTGAATGAATGAAACATTCTGTAGTGTAGATTGCAATGGTTTCTGAGGTTTGTATTGTCTGAACTGGAAAAAGAAGAACTCACCAGTGTTGAGTCGCTAGACCGTGAACAGCACGGGTTCGAGTGTGAATAGACCGCTGAAAACCATCATTGCGTTACTTGAACATTCAGCAGTGGTGCAATGAAAACCTGCCGGGAGTGGAGATTCAGATGAATTCCAGATTCGCAGTGAATGAATGGAACATTCTCTAGTGGTGATTCCAATGATTTCTGAAGGCTGGGTTTTGTGGACACGAAAATGTAGAGCTGAACAGGGTGGAATGGATAGCCAAATGAACAGCACGTCTCGTAGTAAGAACAGGCCACTGAAAACCAGCTTTGGCTTAATTGGACATTCACAAGTGGTGTAACGAAAACCTGACGGGAGTTGAGAATTAGATGAATTTCAGATTTGCCGTCAATGAATGGAACATTCTGTGGAGGAGATACCAATTGTTTCTGAAGTTTGGGTTATGTGGACAGGAAAATGGAGCTGAAGAGGGTTGAGTGGATAGCAAATTGAACAGCACGGCTGAGAGTAGGAGCAGGCCACTTAAAACCAGCATTGGCTTACTTGGATATTTACCAGTGGTGTCACGAAAACCTGCCGGGAGTGGAGATTCAGATGAATTCCAGATTCGCTGTGAATGAATGGAACATTCTGTAGTGGAGATAACAATGATTTCTCCAGTCTCTGTGGTGTGGACAGGAAAATGTAGAGCTGGCCAGGGTTGAGTGGATAGCCAATTGAACAGCACCACTGCGCTTGTGAAGAAAACACTTAAAACATTGGGTTACTTGGACATTCAACAGTGGTGTAACGAAAACCTGCCGGGAGTGGAGGTTCAGAGGAATTCCAGATTCGCAGTGAATGAATGGAACATTCTCTAGTGGAGATTCCAACGATTTCTGAAGGCTGGGTCGTGTGGAAGGAAAATCAAGAACTAATCAGGATTTAGTGGAAAGCCAATTGTATAGCATGGCTGCGAGTGTGAACATGCAGCTGAAAACCAGCATTGGGTTACTTGGACATTCATCAGTGGTGTAAGGAAAACCTGCATGGAGTGGAGAGTCAGTTGAATTCCACATTCGCAGTGAATGAATGGAACATTCTGTAGAGGAGATTCCAATGATTTCTGAAGCCTGTGTTGTGTGGACAGGAAAATGAAGAGCTGACCAGGCTTGAATCGATAGCCAAGTAAACAGCAGGGCTGCGAATATGAACAGGCCGCTGAAAACCAGCATTGGGTTACTTGGACATTCAACAGTGGTGTAATGAAAACCTGCGTGGAGGCGTGGAGTTGAGAGTCAGATGAATTCGAGATTCGCAGTGAATGAATGGAACATTCTGTAGTGGAGATAACAAAGATTTCTGAAGGCTGGTAGTGTGGTGGGACAATGAAGAGCTGAACAGGGTGGAGTGAATTGTCAATTAAACAGCACGGCTGCGAGTATGAACAGGCCTCTGAAAACCAGCATTGGCTTACTTGGACATTCACAAGTGGTGTAATGTTAACCAGGCGGGAGTGGAGAATCAGATAAACTCCAGACTCGCAGTGAATGAATGGAACATTCTGTAGTGGAGATTGCAATGATTTCTGAAATCTGGATTGTGGGGACACGAAAATGAAGAGCTGACCAGTGTTGAGTGGATAGCCTGTAAAAAGCCTCGGCTTCGAATGTGAACAGACCACTGAAAACCAGTATTGCATTACTTCGACTTTCAGCAGTGGTGTAACGAAAGCCTGCGTGGAGTGCAGATTCAGATGAATTCCAGATTCCCAGTGAATGAATGGAACATCCTGTAGTGGAGATTACAATGATTTCTGAAGGCTGGGTTGTGTGCACAGGAAAATGAGGAGCAAAACAGGTTGAGTGGATAGCCAATTGAACAGCACGACTGCGAACATGAACAGGCCTCTGAAAACCAGCATTGTTTTACTTGGACATTCACAAGTGGTGTAAGATAAATCTGCAGGTAGTGGAGATTCAGTTGAATTCCAGATTCGCAGTGAATGAATGGAACATTCTGTACTGGAGATTGCCATGATTTCTCAAGTCTGGATTGTTTGGACATGAAAATGAAGAGCTGACCACAGTTGTGTGGATACCCAGTAAAAAGCAGGGCTTAGAGTGTGAACAGACCGCTGAAAACCAGCATTGTGTTACTTGGACATTCATAAGTGGTGTAATGAAAGCCTACCTGGAGTGCAGATTCAGATGAATTCCAGATTGGCAGTGAATGAATGGAACATTCTGTACTGGCGATTCCAATGATTTCTGAAGTCTGATATTGTGGAAAAGAAAATGAAAGGCTGACCAGGTTTGAGTGGATAGACAATTGAACAGCACACTGCGAGTGTGAAAAGGCGGCTGAAAACCAGCATTGGATTACTTGGTCATTCACCAGTGCTGTAATGAAAACCTGCCTGGAGCGGAGAGTCAGATGAATTGCAGAATCGCAGTGAATGAATGGAACAGTCTGTAGTGGAGAGCCCAATGATTTCTGAAGGCTGGTTTGTGTGGAGAGGAAAATGAAGAGCTGACCAATATTGAGTGGATAGCCCATTGAACAGCACTTCTGCGAGTTGAACATGCCTCTGAAAACCAGGATTGAGTTACTTGGACATTCACCAGTGGCGTAACGAAAACCTGCCAGGAGTGGAGGTTCAGAGGAATTCCAGATTCGCAGTGAATGAATGGAACATTCTCTAGTGGTGATTCCAATGATTTCTGAAGGCTGGGTTTTGTGGACACGAAAATGTAGAGCTGAACAGGGTGGAGTGGATAGCCAAATGAACAGCACGTCTCTTAGTATGAACAGGCCACTGAAAACCAGCATTGGCTTACTTGGACATTCACAAGTGGTGTAACGATAACCCGCCGGGAGTTGAGAGTCAGATGAATTTAAGATTCGCAGTGAATGAACGGAACATTCTGTGGAGGAGATACCAATTATTTCTGAAGGTTGGGTTATGAGGACAGGAAAATGTAGAGCTGAATAGGGTTGGGTGGATAGCAAATTGAACAGCACGGCTGAGTGTGTTAGCAGGCGGCTTAAAACCAGCATTGTCTTCCTTGGACATTTACCAGTGGTGTCACGAAAACCTTCCAGGAGTGGAGACTCTGATGAATTCCAGATTCGCGTGATTGAATGGAACATTCTGTAGTGGTGATTGCCAACATTTAGGAATCTGGATAGTCTGGACAGGATATTGAAGAGCTGACCGATATTGAGTGGATAGCCAATGAACAGCACGGTTTCGAGTGTGAACAGACCACTAAGAAGCAGCATTGCATTACTTGGACATTCATCAGTGGTGTAACGAAAGCCTTCCTGGAATGCAGATTCAGAGTATTTCCAGATTCACAGTGAATGAATGGAAATTTCTGTAGTAGAGATTCCAATGATTTCTGAACGCTGGGTTGTGTGGACAGGAAAATGAAGAGCTGACTAGGTTTGACTGGATTGCCAATTGAACAGCAAGGCTGTGAGTGTGAACAGCCGCTGAAAACCAGCATTGGATTACCTGGTCATTCACCAGTGTTGTTAGGAAAATCTGCCTGGTGTGGAGAGTCAGAGGAATTCCAGATTCGCAGGGAACGAATGGAACATTCTGAAGTGGAGATAAGAATGATTTCTGAAGGCTCGGTGTGTGGAAGGAAAATCAAGAGCTAACCAGCGTTCACTGGATAGCCAATTGAACAGCACGGCTGCGAGTGTTAACACGCAGCTGAAACCAGCCTTGGGTTGCTTGGACATTCACCAGTGGTGAAACGAAAACCTGCTGGGAGTGGAGAACAAGATGAATTCAAGATTCGCCTGAATGAATGAAACATTCTGTAGTGTAGATTGCAATGGTTTCTGAGGTTTGTATTGTCTGAACTGGAAAAAGAAGAACTCACCAGTGTTGAGTCGCTAGACCGTGAACAGCACGGGTTCGAGTGTGAATAGACCGCTGAAAACCATCATTGCGTTACTTGAACATTCAGCAGTGGTGCAATGAAAACCTGCCGGGAGTGGAGATTCAGATGAATTCCAGATTCGCAGTGAATGAATGGAACATTCTCTAGTGGTGATTCCAATGATTTCTGAAGGCTGGGTTTTGTGGACACGAAAATGTAGAGCTGAACAGGGTGGAATGGATAGCCAAATGAACAGCACGTCTCGTAGTAAGAACAGGCCACTGAAAACCAGCTTTGGCTTAATTGGACATTCACAAGTGGTGTAACGAAAACCTGACGGGAGTTGAGAATTAGATGAATTTCAGATTTGCCGTCAATGAATGGAACATTCTGTGGAGGAGATACCAATTGTTTCTGAAGTTTGGGTTATGTGGACAGGAAAATGGAGCTGAAGAGGGTTGAGTGGATAGCAAATTGAACAGCACGGCTGAGAGTAGGAGCAGGCCACTTAAAACCAGCATTGGCTTACTTGGATATTTACCAGTGGTGTCACGAAAACCTGCCGGGAGTGGAGATTCAGATGAATTCCAGATTCGCTGTGAATGAATGGAACATTCTGTAGTGGAGATAACAATGATTTCTCCAGTCTCTGTGGTGTGGACAGGGAAATGTAGAGCTGGCCAGGGTTGAGTGGATAGCCAATTGAACAGCACCACTGCGCTTGTGAAGAAAACACTTAAAACATTGGGTTACTTGGACATTCAACAGTGGTGTAACGAAAACCTGCCGGGAGTGGAGGTTCAGAGGAATTCCAGATTCGCAGTGAATGAATGGAACATTCTCTAGTGGAGATTCCAACGATTTCTGAAGGCTGGGTCGTGTGGAAGGAAAATCAAGAACTAATCAGGATTTAGTGGAAAGCCAATTGTATAGCATGGCTGCGAGTGTGAACATGCAGCTGAAAACCAGCATTGGGTTACTTGGACATTCATCAGTGGTGTAAGGAAAACCTGCATGGAGTGGAGAGTCAGTTGAATTCCACATTCGCAGTGAATGAATGGAACATTCTGTAGAGGAGATTCCAATGATTTCTGAAGCCTGTGTTGTGTGGACAGGAAAATGAAGAGCTGACCAGGCTTGAATCGATAGCCAAGTAAACAGCAGGGCTGCGAATATGAACAGGCCGCTGAAAACCAGCATTGGGTTACTTGGACATTCAACAGTGGTGTAATGAAAACCTGCGTGGAGGCGTGGAGTTGAGAGTCAGATGAATTCCAGATTCGCAGTGAATGAATGGAACATTCTGTAGTGGAGATAACAAAGATTTCTGAAGGCTGGTAGTGTGGTGGGACAATGAAGAGCTGAACAGGGTGGAGTGAATTGTCAATTAAACAGCACGGCTGCGAGTATGAACAGGCCTCTGAAAACCAGCATTGGCTTACTTGGACATTCACAAGTGGTGTAATGTTAACCAGGCGGGAGTGGAGAATCAGATAAACTCCAGACTCGCAGTGAATGAATGGAACATTCTGTAGTGGAGATTGCAATGATTTCTGAAATCTGGATTGTGGGGACACGAAAATGAAGAGCTGACCAGTGTTGAGTGGATAGCCTGTAAAAAGCCTCGGCTTCGAATGTGAACAGACCACTGAAAACCAGTATTGCATTACTTCGACTTTCAGCAGTGGTGTAACGAAAGCCTGCGTGGAGTGCAGATTCAGATGAATTCCAGATTCCCAGTGAATGAATGGAACATCCTGTAGTGGAGATTACAATGATTTCTGAAGGCTGGGTTGTGTGCACAGGAAAATGAGGAGCAAAACAGGTTGAGTGGATAGCCAATTGAACAGCACGGCTGCGAACATGAACAGGCCTCTGAAAACCAGCATTGTTTTACTTGGACATTCACAAGTGGTGTAAGATAAATCTGCAGGTAGTGGAGATTCAGTTGAATTCCAGATTCGCAGTGAATGAATGGAACATTCTGTACTGGAGATTGCCATGATTTCTCAAGTCTGGAATGTTTGGACATGAAAATGAAGAGCTGACCACAGTTGTGTGGATACCCAGTAAAAAGCAGGGCTTAGAGTGTGAACAGACCGCTGAAAACCAGCATTGTGTTACTTGGACATTCATAAGTGGTGTAATGAAAGCCTACCTGGAGTGCAGATTCAGATGAATTCCAGATTGGCAGTGAATGAATGGAACATTCTGTACTGGCGATTCCAATGATTTCTGAAGTCTGATATTGTGGAAAAGAAAATGAAAGGCTGACCAGGTTTGAGTGGATAGACAATTGAACAGCACACTGCGAGTGTGAAAAGGCGGCTGAAAACCAGCATTGGATTACTTGGTCATTCACCAGTGCTGTAATGAAAACCTGCCTGGAGCGGAGAGTCAGATGAATTGCAGAATCGCAGTGAATGAATGGAACAGTCTGTAGTGGAGAGCCCAATGATTTCTGAAGGCTGGTTTGTGTGGAGAGGAAAATGAAGAGCTGACCAATATTGAGTGGATAGCCCATTGAACAGCACTTCTGCGAGTTGAACATGCCTCTGAAAACCAGTATTGAGTTACTTGGACATTCACCAGTGGCGTAACGAAAACCTGCCAGGAGTGGAGGTTCAGAGGAATTCCAGATTCGCAGTGAATGAATGGAACATTCTCTAGTGGTGATTCCAATGATTTCTGAAGGCTGGGTTTTGTGGACACGAAAATGTAGAGCTGAACAGGGTGGAGTGGATAGCCAAATGAACAGCACGTCTCTTAGTATGAACAGGCCACTGAAAACCAGCATTGGCTTACTTGGACATTCACAAGTGGTGTAACGATAACCCGCCGGGAGTTGAGAGTCAGATGAATTTAAGATTCGCAGTGAATGAACGGAACATTCTGTGGAGGAGATACCAATTATTTCTGAAGGTTGGGTTATGAGGACAGGAAAATGTAGAGCTGAATAGGGTTGGGTGGATAGCAAATTGAACAACACGGCTGAGTGTGTTAGCAGGCGGCTTAAAACCAGCATTGTCTTCCTTGGACATTTACCAGTGGTGTCACGAAAACCTTCCAGGAGTGGAGACTCTGATGAATTCCAGATTCGCGTGATTGAATGGAACATTCTGTAGTGGTGATTGCCAACATTTAGGAATCTGGATAGTCTGGACAGGATATTGAAGAGCTGACCGATATTGAGTGGATAGCCAATGAACAGCACGGTTTCGAGTGTGAACAGACCACTAAGAAGCAGCATTGCATTACTTGGACATTCATCAGTGGTGTAACGAAAGCCTTCCTGGAATGCAGATTCAGAGTATTTCCAGATTCACAGTGAATGAATGGAAATTTCTGTAGTAGAGATTCCAATGATTTCTGAACGCTGGGTTGTGTGGACAGGAAAATGAAGAGCTGACTAGGTTTGACTGGATTGCCAATTGAACAGCAAGGCTGTGAGTGTGAACAGCCGCTGAAAACCAGCATTGGATTACCTGGTCATTCACCAGTGTTGTTAGGAAAATCTGCCTGGTGTGGAGAGTCAGAGGAATTCCAGATTCGCAGGGAACGAATGGAACATTCTGAAGTGGAGATAAGAATGATTTCTGAAGGCTCGGTGTGTGGAAGGAAAATCAAGAGCTAACCAGCGTTCACTGGATAGCCAATTGAACAGCACGGCTGCGAGTGTTAACACGCAGCTGAAACCAGCCTTGGGTTGCTTGGACATTCACCAGTGGTGAAACGAAAACCTGCTGGGAGTGGAGAACAAGATGAATTCAAGATTCGCCTGAATGAATGAAACATTCTGTAGTGTAGATTGCAATGGTTTCTGAGGTTTGTATTGTCTGAACTGGAAAAAGAAGAACTCACCAGTGTTGAGTCGCTAGACCGTGAACAGCACGGGTTCGAGTGTGAATAGACCGCTGAAAACCATCATTGCGTTACTTGAACATTCAGCAGTGGTGCAATGAAAACCTGCCGGGAGTGGAGATTCAGATGAATTCCAGATTCGCAGTGAATGAATGGAACATTCTCTAGTGGTGATTCCAATGATTTCTGAAGGCTGGGTTTTGTGGACACGAAAATGTAGAGCTGAACAGGGTGGAATGGATAGCCAAATGAACAGCACGTCTCGTAGTAAGAACAGGCCACTGAAAACCAGCTTTGGCTTAATTGGACATTCACAAGTGGTGTAACGAAAACCTGACGGGAGTTGAGAATTAGATGAATTTCAGATTTGCCGTCAATGAATGGAACATTCTGTGGAGGAGATACCAATTGTTTCTGAAGTTTGGGTTATGTGGACAGGAAAATGGAGCTGAAGAGGGTTGAGTGGATAGCAAATTGAACAGCACGGCTGAGAGTATGAGCAGGCCACTTAAAACCAGCATTGGCTTACTTGGATATTTACCAGTGGTGTCACGAAAACCTGCCGGGAGTGGAGATTCAGATGAATTCCAGATTCGCTGTGAATGAATGGAACATTCTGTAGTGGAGATAACAATGATTTCTCCAGTCTCTGTGGTGTGGACAGGAAAATGTAGAGCTGGCCAGGGTTGAGTGGATAGCCAATTGAACAGCACCACTGCGCTTGTGAAGAAAACACTTAAAACATTGGGTTACTTGGACATTCAACAGTGGTGTAACGAAAACCTGCCGGGAGTGGAGGTTCAGAGGAATTCCAGATTCGCAGTGAATGAATGGAACATTCTCTAGTGGAGATTCCAACGATTTCTGAAGGCTGGGTCGTGTGGAAGGAAAATCAAGAACTAATCAGGATTTAGTGGAAAGCCAATTGTATAGCATGGCTGCGAGTGTGAACATGCAGCTGAAAACCAGCATTGGGTTACTTGGACATTCATCAGTGGTGTAAGGAAAACCTGCATGGAGTGGAGAGTCAGTTGAATTCCACATTCGCAGTGAATGAATGGAACATTCTGTAGAGGAGATTCCAATGATTTCTGAAGCCTGTGTTGTGTGGACAGGAAAATGAAGAGCTGACCAGGCTTGAATCGATAGCCAAGTAAACAGCAGGGCTGCGAATATGAACAGGCCGCTGAAAACCAGCATTGGGTTACTTGGACATTCAACAGTGGTGTAATGAAAACCTGCGTGGAGGCGTGGAGTTGAGAGTCAGATGAATTCCAGATTCGCAGTGAATGAATGGAACATTCTGTAGTGGAGATAACAAAGATTTCTGAAGGCTGGTAGTGTGGTGGGACAATGAAGAGCTGAACAGGGTGGAGTGAATTGTCAATTAAACAGCACGGCTGCGAGTATGAACAGGCCTCTGAAAACCAGCATTGGCTTACTTGGACATTCACAAGTGGTGTAATGTTAACCAGGCGGGAGTGGAGAATCAGATAAACTCCAGACTCGCAGTGAATGAATGGAACATTCTGTAGTGGAGATTGCAATGATTTCTGAAATCTGGATTGTGGGGACACGAAAATGAAGAGCTGACCAGTGTTGAGTGGATAGCCTGTAAAAAGCCTCGGCTTCGAATGTGAACAGACCACTGAAAACCAGTATTGCATTACTTCGACTTTCAGCAGTGGTGTAACGAAAGCCTGCGTGGAGTGCAGATTCAGATGAATTCCAGATTCCCAGTGAATGAATGGAACATCCTGTAGTGGAGATTACAATGATTTCTGAAGGCTGGGTTGTGTGCACAGGAAAATGAGGAGCAAAACAGGTTGAGTGGATAGCCAATTGAACAGCACGACTGCGAACATGAACAGGCCTCTGAAAACCAGCATTGTTTTACTTGGACATTCACAAGTGGTGTAAGATAAATCTGCAGGTAGTGGAGATTCAGTTGAATTCCAGATTCGCAGTGAATGAATGGAACATTCTGTACTGGAGATTGCCATGATTTCTCAAGTCTGGATTGTTTGGACATGAAAATGAAGAGCTGACCACAGTTGTGTGGATACCCAGTAAAAAGCAGGGCTTAGAATGTGAACAGACCGCTGAAAACCAGCATTGTGTTACTTGGACATTCATAAGTGGTGTAATGAAAGCCTACCTGGAGTGCAGATTCAGATGAATTCCAGATTGGCAGTGAATGAATGGAACATTCTGTACTGGCGATTCCAATGATTTCTGAAGTCTGATATTGTGGAAAAGAAAATGAAAGGCTGACCAGGTTTGAGTGGATAGACAATTGAACAGCACACTGCGAGTGTGAAAAGGCGGCTGAAAACCAGCATTGGATTACTTGGTCATTCACCAGTGCTGTAATGAAAACCTGCCTGGAGCGGAGAGTCAGATGAATTGCAGAATCGCAGTGAATGAATGGAACAGTCTGTAGTGGAGAGCCCAATGATTTCTGAAGGCTGGTTTGTGTGGAGAGGAAAATGAAGAGCTGACCAATATTGAGTGGATAGCCCATTGAACAGCACTTCTGCGAGTTGAACATGCCTCTGAAAACCAGTATTGAGTTACTTGGACATTCACCAGTGGCGTAACGAAAACCTGCCAGGAGTGGAGGTTCAGAGGAATTCCAGATTCGCAGTGAATGAATGGAACATTCTCTAGTGGTGATTCCAATGATTTCTGAAGGCTGGGTTTTGTGGACACGAAAATGTAGAGCTGAACAGGGTGGAGTGGATAGCCAAATGAACAGCACGTCTCTTAGTATGAACAGGCCACTGAAAACCAGCATTGGCTTACTTGGACATTCACAAGTGGTGTAACGATAACCCGCCGGGAGTTGAGAGTCAGATGAATTTAAGATTCGCAGTGAATGAACGGAACATTCTGTGGAGGAGATACCAATTATTTCTGAAGGTTGGGTTATGAGGACAGGAAAATGTAGAGCTGAATAGGGTTGGGTGGATAGCAAATTGAACAGCACGGCTGAGTGTGTTAGCAGGCGGCTTAAAACCAGCATTGTCTTCCTTGGACATTTACCAGTGGTGTCACGAAAACCTTCCAGGAGTGGAGACTCTGATGAATTCCAGATTCGCGTGATTGAATGGAACATTCTGTAGTGGTGATTGCCAACATTTAGGAATCTGGATAGTCTGGACAGGATATTGAAGAGCTGACCGATATTGAGTGGATAGCCAATGAACAGCACGGTTTCGAGTGTGAACAGACCACTAAGAAGCAGCATTGCATTACTTGGACATTCATCAGTGGTGTAACGAAAGCCTTCCTGGAATGCAGATTCAGAGTATTTCCAGATTCACAGTGAATGAATGGAAATTTCTGTAGTAGAGATTCCAATGATTTCTGAACGCTGGGTTGTGTGGACAGGAAAATGAAGAGCTGACTAGGTTTGACTGGATTGCCAATTGAACAGCAAGGCTGTGAGTGTGAACAGCCGCTGAAAACCAGCATTGGATTACCTGGTCATTCACCAGTGTTGTTAGGAAAATCTGCCTGGTGTGGAGAGTCAGAGGAATTCCAGATTCGCAGGGAACGAATGGAACATTCTGAAGTGGAGATAAGAATGATTTCTGAAGGCTCGGTGTGTGGAAGGAAAATCAAGAGCTAACCAGCGTTCACTGGATAGCCAATTGAACAGCACGGCTGCGAGTGTTAACACGCAGCTGAAACCAGCCTTGGGTTGCTTGGACATTCACCAGTGGTGAAACGAAAACCTGCTGGGAGTGGAGAACAAGATGAATTCAAGATTCGCCTGAATGAATGAAACATTCTGTAGTGTAGATTGCAATGGTTTCTGAGGTTTGTATTGTCTGAACTGGAAAAAGAAGAACTCACCAGTGTTGAGTCGCTAGACCGTGAACAGCACGGGTTCGAGTGTGAATAGACCGCTGAAAACCATCATTGCGTTACTTGAACATTCAGCAGTGGTGCAATGAAAACCTGCCGGGAGTGGAGATTCAGATGAATTCCAGATTCGCAGTGAATGAATGGAACATTCTCTAGTGGTGATTCCAATGATTTCTGAAGGCTGGGTTTTGTGGACACGAAAATGTAGAGCTGAACAGGGTGGAATGGATAGCCAAATGAACAGCACGTCTCGTAGTAAGAACAGGCCACTGAAAACCAGCTTTGGCTTAATTGGACATTCACAAGTGGTGTAACGAAAACCTGACGGGAGTTGAGAATTAGATGAATTTCAGATTTGCCGTCAATGAATGGAACATTCTGTGGA